>NC_079533.1:4492232-4522409 GCF_003711565.1 Takifugu flavidus
CCTGTAAAGCAAATTGGCAGGTAACACATCAATCAATCAATCAATCAATCAATCAATCAATCAATCAATCAATCAATCAATCAATCAATCAATCAGGTAGAGGAGACAAGCTTTAATGTCCATGGTAGAGGAGAGAATAGGCATAGATCACAGAGAATACACACAGAAATACATTATATTAAGTAAAGTAAGTTGCCGGTAGAGTCAAGTTGAGTGGGTCAGTGGGGTCCAAGGTCAGTATGCAGCTCTGAAGGTGGCGATACCTGTAGATGAATACAGAAGGGGTGGAGGAGAAACAGAAAAACTACACAAGAAATAGCATCACTAGTCTACTTGATAAAGAGGAGAGGAGAGGAGAGGAGAGGAGAGGAGAGGAGAGGAGAGGGAGGAGAGGAGGAGAGAGAGGAGGGAGCGGGATGACAGAGGCCGTCCGGTGATCATCAGATCAGAAGAAGGTTTATTGCCATTGTACATGTAATACACAGTATTACACAAACTAGGATTTTGTCGTGGTGTGCCGCTGCGACATTCAACATAACATTAGACATCAACACCACACTAGAATAAGATAAATAAAATAAAATAAGACTTATATACAGTATTTACATAAATAGTGAGTGGTGAGAAATAGTGCAGGTCCATGAGGAGTAGTGTATTGTTCGTGAGTCCGGCTGGCTGCTGTACATGGTGCTTAAGTGATAAGTCACTTGGTGTTCAGCAGCCTGATGGCAGGGGGAAGAAGCTGTTAGTGTAGCGGGAGGTTCTGGTCCGAATGGACCGTAGTCTCCTGCCTGAGGGGAGGGGGGAAAACAGTCCGTGACCAGGGTGGGAAGGGTCGGCCGTGATCCGACCTGCACACCTCCGGGTCCTGGAGAATATACAGGTCCTGGATGGATGGAGCCTGCAGCCGATCACCTTCTCGGCAGCGCGCACGACGCGCTGCAGCCTCAGTGTCCCTGACGGTGGCGCCAGCAAACCACACGGTGATGGAGGAGGTGAGGATGGACTCGATGAGGCCGTATAAAACTGCGCCAACATCCTGGGAGGCAGATTGAGCTTCCTCAGCTTCCGTAGGAAGAACATCCTTTGCTGGGCCTTCTTGATGAGGGAGCTGATGGTTGGCTCCCACTTGAGGTCCCGGGTGATGGTGGTGCCCAGGAAGCGGAAGGAGTCCGTGATGGTGACGGGGGAGTCCATAAGGGCAAGGGGGGGCAAAGGGGCTGTAACTTTCCTGAAGTCCACAATCATCTCCACTGTCTCTGAGCGTTCAGCTGCAGGTGTTGTGTGTCCGCACCAGGACACCAGTCGAGCCACCTCCCTCCTGTAGGCAGTCTCATCGCCATTGGAGATGAGACCGATGAGGGTGGTGTCATCCGCAAACTTGATCAGTTTGACAGACTGGTGGCTTGAGGTGCAGCAGTTTGTGTACAGGGAGAAGAGGAGGGGGGAAAGTACACAGCCCTGGGGTGATCCGGTGCTGATGGTGACGGAGTCGGAGAGAGTTTTCCCCAGCCGCACATACTGCCTCCGATCCGTCAGGAAGTGAGTGATCCACCTGCAGAGGGAGGCAGGCACACTAAGCTGGGACAGCTTGTCCTGTAGCAGAGCGGGGCGGATGGTGTTGAACGCAGAGCTGAAGTCCACGAACAGGATCCTCGCGTAGGTTCCCGGGGAGTCCAGATGCTGCAGGATGGAGTGAAGGGCCAGGTTGACCGCGTCGTCCACAGATCTGTTGGCTCTGTAGGCGAACTGCAGTGGATCCAGGAGGGGGGTGGTGATGGACTTGAGGTGTGGCAGGATCAGGCGCTCTAAGGACTTCATGACTACAGAGGTGAGCGCCACAGGTCTGTAGTCGTTAAGCCCAGTGATCCGTGGCTTCTTGGGGACAGGGACGATGGTTGAGGTTTTGAGGCAGGCTGGCACCTGGCACGACTCCAGGGAGGAGTTGAAGATGTCTGTGAAGACAGGAGTCAGCTCCTCTGCGCAGTGCCTCAGGGTGGAGGGAGACACGCCGTCCGGGCCAGGGGCCTTGCGCGGGTTCAGTCTGGCGAACTGCCTGCGCACATCCTGTTCACTGATGGTGAATGAAGGGGGGGAGGAGGGGGGAACTGGTGGTAAGTGATGGGGGGGGGACTGATGGTGAGTGGAGGGGGGGAGGAGGAGGGGACTGCCTTTGATGGAGTAAGGTCCATGGGGGCAGTGGCACTGGGGGGAGGGGAGGTGTTGGGCATGGCTGACGAGGTGTCAAAGCGGGCATAGTGGAGGGACAGACTCTGACAAAGGGCTTTGTCGTCCTGACCCTTTGAAGCCTGAGGCCTGTAGTCGGTGATCTGCCTCAGGCCTCTCCACACAGAAGCAGAGTCGTTAGCAGTAAACTGCTGCTGAAGTTTCTCCGAATACACAGATTTAGCTCTCCTCAGTTCCTTGCTAAACCGGTATTTGGCCTCTCTGTAGCAGTCTCTGTCTCCACTTTTCAGCGCTGCTTCCTTTTCTTTTCTGATCTGTCTGAGTCTCGGTGTGAACCAGGGCTTGTCATTGGAGTAACTCACCCTAGTGCGCGTTGTGCATGTTTCTGGCCTTGGCCTAAAGCAGCATAACTAAGATGTTAACCTAATGATTAGACGACCCCTTAAGTATGATAATTTGTCTGTCTATGATAATAACTGGAACTACAGAATTAGTAACAATAAGCTTTTTCAAAGAGGTAGGTTTTAAGCCTAATCTTACAGTGGTATGAGAAAGTTTGGGCACCCCCTCTGGGGTTGTGTAATAATGGACTCTAACTTCACACAAAATTATCTTGGTGGCATATCCTTCATTTGCCCATAAGAGCCAAGTGTTAGCTTGATTTCCAA
This sequence comes from Takifugu flavidus, assembly GCF_003711565.1. Classification (NCBI taxonomy): domain Eukaryota; kingdom Metazoa; phylum Chordata; class Actinopteri; order Tetraodontiformes; family Tetraodontidae; genus Takifugu; species Takifugu flavidus. Next base: position 4,495,088 of record NC_079533.1, read on the forward strand.
CACAGATTTTAAGTATTCATAGTATACAGGCCTTTTTTTTGTTTTGGGGTATATTGCACATTTTCTGCTAACCCAATAACCCTCATTTCACTGCTGAAATATGATTGTGTTCATCAGTTATTTGATATATCAAAATTAAGTTGTGAATTAAAACACCCAATGATTGGTGAATAAAAATAATGCCAATTGTCAAGGGTGCCCAAACTTTCTCATACCACTGTAAAAGTAGAGATGGAGTCAGCCTCCCGTGCCCAGACAGGGAGCTGGTTCCATAGCAGGGGGGCCTGATAGCTAAATGCTCGGCCCCCCATTCTACTCCTCGAGACTCTGGGAACTACAAGTAGACCAGCATTCTGGGAGTGGAGCGGTCTATTGGGCTGGTAAGGTGTCACTAGCTTCTCCAGGTAGGATGGAGCTAGGCCTCTGAGGACATTGTAGGCCAAAAGAAGGGTTTTAAAAATTATTCTAAATTTAACGGGCAGCCAATAAAAAGACTCCAGTACAGGAGTTATGTGATCTCTTTTGTTGATACCTGTCAGAACTCTGGCTGCAGCATTTTGGATCACCTGGAGGATTCTTAAAGAGTTGTTTGGACACCCTGATAATAAAGAATTACAATAGTCCAGCCTGGAAGTAACAAATTGCATGGACTAACTTTTCAGCATCATGCCGCGTCAGTAGTTTCCTAATCCTTGTGATGTTCCTCAGGTGAAAAAAGGCATTTCTCGAGACTGTTTTAATGTGTGAGTTGGACAGATTTTGGTCAAAAGTTAGTCCAAGATTCATCACAGAGAGACTAGATGTTAATGAGATACCATCTAGAGTGATCATGTGATCTAATCTATCCCTGAGAAGTTCAGGACCAAACACCATGACCTCAGTTTTAAGGAGGAGGAAATTTGAAGACATCCAGGACTTGGATGTCTTTAAGACAGGTCTGAAGCTTTGCTAACTGCTCTGTCTCCTCTGGTTTCATGGATAAATATAACTGAGTGTCATCAGCATAATAATGAAAATTTATCCCATGCTGCCGAATAATGTTCCCTAAGGGAAGCATGTGTGGCAGGGCGTGGCCTGCCCTCCGCACAGGTGCCATATGGAGGTAATGCCTTAATTGGTGGGCGGGGAGGAAAGGCTTATATAAGGCACTGCCTCCAGCTGGCTTTAGTTGTTTTCCCCCTTTGAAGGTATGGCGGGGTTGCAGCTTATCTGGGCGGTTCGACCAACTGAACCTGTTTCACAGAACGAGCATGCTGTTTGGCAGCGCCAAGGTAAAAGCACAGCATGCTAATGCATATTTCCTCTGGTGGTCACGACGTAAAGTGCAACAGTGCTTGAACATGTGCTTGCTACTTGTTGCAGAAGGTTGGTGCTTCCTCCTGCCATCCTTCCGTCGAGAGCGCTTTGCCGTAAGGGCGCGCGCGTTAGTTTGCACTGGCCAGGTAAGGTGCTGCAATGCGCGTCACTGACTTCCCCACTCAGTTGCTAAATGGTAATAGGGCTGTTCTTGCTGCAGTTGGCTGCCGGCTGGTGTCAGTGGGTCGCGTTGCCCCAGCGGGAACCCCTCACGGAGTGGTGGCGCCACCAAATACAGTCGGCACAGATTACCTCGCCGCTGCTTTGGCTCAGTCCTTTAGTTCGGGACTCTCCTGTTTGCTCTCTCTCTCTCGCTCTCTCCCCTCGCTCCCCTTCACCGAGGCGACCACAGAGCTATTGCCTTCATTTTAGACTCTTAACAGTGTGTAAATTGTATCATCAACTTATAATTACTCTTTTTAGGTTTTGTTTCATTTCGTTTCTTGGTTGACGTTGTGTTCTTTTAGACGATCTGGTCACAATTTACTTGCCTGTCTGTGTGAGGTGTGTGTGTGTGCTCGTCGCGTCTAATTGTTTACCACTGAAAATGTAATTGTTCCTTTTCTTTGTGGACAGGTGCTGCGGGCCACGGCGGGGACCCAACCCCTGGTGGAGGGCGTTTTCATCACACCCCTCGTGTGTGGTTTTGCTTGCAGTAGCACGGGTGTTTTTAGTTTATCTCCCCTAATTGAGTTTTACCTGCCGGTGCGGCCCCAGCCCTGTCCACCCCTTTCGTTCATTTAACTTTTGTATAGCCGAGTTATTTTTTGTTGAGTATTGGATTTAATAAAATTGTAGCACATAACCCTCAATCCCATCTCTGCCTCTGGAATAGAAACTTAACTGCGTGTGCTTGTTCACTGGTTAATTCCTGGGGTGAAATTCCCCAGGTGGCGTTGTCATCAACCGTTACACCTCACACCCCGCCACACATGTACAAGGTGAAAAGGATTGGTCCAAGTACAGAACCTTGTGGAACTACATGGCTAACCCTACTGTATGAAGAGGGAACGCCATGGACATGAGCAAACTGGTATCTCAGATAAATACGATCTAAACCAGTCTAGTGCTGTCCCTTTAATCCCAATCACATGTTCCAGTCTATGTAACAGGATGCTGTGATCAACTGTATCAAAAGCAGCACTGAGGTCCAGCAGAACCAGCATAGAGACCAGTCCATGATCAGAAACTGTAAGAAGATCACTAGTAACTTTAAGAAGTGCTGTTTCTGTACTGTGATGAGCTCTAAAGCCTGACTGAAACATTGCAATCAGGCTGTTTCTCTGCAGGTGCTCCAGTAACTGTCACCACAACCTTCTTAAGAATTTTAGAGATAAAAGGAAGGTTGGATATCGGCCTATAGTTTGCTAACACATTAGGATCCAGTGATGTTTTTTTAACCAACGGCTTAATCACTGCCACCTTGTAGGACCGGGGTACATAACCTGTCACTAAAGAACAATTGATCTGGTCCAGGATAGCTCTGCCTTTCAATGGTAAAACATCCTTCAACAGGTGTGTTGGGATGGCTCTAAAAGACACGTGGTGGACTTGGATTTCTGAACTAGCGAAGACGCCTCAGAAAAATATATAGGGGTGAAGGAGTTTAAGGGCTTGTTGGAGACCATGTATGCTCCCACAGTCAGCACATCTGGTGATGGTCCAGTTGTTGGGATGGCCTGGTTAGCTTTTTCTCTGATAGCTAGAACTTTAACAGTGAATAAGCTCATGAAGTCTTCACCACTAACGGAAGAAGGGATACGTGGATCTAAAGCAATAAATATAGTATTGTTGGTGATGGGTTCTATGGAAGCAGCAAAGAGGTGTGTAAGACTACAACTCTGCCTCCTGGTCTGGACCCTGGTTTGTCAGGTCACTTTGGGTCTAATAAAATTGGCCAAGTTACTAGAAATGAGAGAGGCACCATCCCATGTGGGGTGGACACCGTCTCTCCTAATCAGACCAGGTTTTCCCCAAAAAGTGCTCCAATTGTCTACAAACGCCACCTGGTTTTCGGGGCACCGCCGTGACAGCCAGCGACGAAGCGGCGAGATGCGACTAAACAATTAATCGCTGGCCAGATTGGAGAGGGAACCAGAGAATGCTACGGAGTCCGACATAGTTTTTTAGTAGTTGCACACCGACTCTATGTTAATTTTGGTGACCTCCAAAGCCGGGTGTCGTTTGCTCCGACGTGAATCATAACTTTACCAAATTTACGTTTATTTCTCGCCAGCAGCTTTATGTTGGCTTCGCTCTGGCCCCCGGAATGCACTTAACTATGGTCGCTGGAGTCAGCTTCACGTAGCGCAAAACAGTGTTGCCAATTACCAGGGTCGGTTTCTCAGCGGGTGTGTTGCCGAGTGGGGAAAAACAATTAGCCACTGGAAGTGGGTGGTGGTACACCGTGGGCCTTTGGTTTGGGCTACGCTTCCTGCAAACCATCACCCAGCCGCCATGGCTAGCCGGCTGCTCAGCTGCTGCGGGGGACCGCTAGCTGTAGCTATGCTATGCGACTCCACAGCAGCTAGCTTTTCCTGGCTACCTGACGCAACTCCAGCTAACTCCAAGCTGTGGAACTGCGTCTTAAATTTTTCTTTCTGCACCTATTCCCTTCACTAAAGGAGGCAGAGGAGTAACTAAACATTTTGCACACTGAACAGAAAAAGACACCGGGTGAAACAGACGGTGAGGCCATGCAAATAATCAGCGGAGCCCTGTATTTGTTTAAGATGGGTTATTTCTCACTATTGTTATCAGGTGACTAGAATGTCCCAAGTATTCAATTTTAAGTAAAGTAAGTAAATTAATCCAACACACACAAGTGAATCCAACACACCGTGCACAGTGCAACCAGCGAACGATTCAAAAGACAGGAAGAGACGCAATATGTTCAAGAAAGTCAAAATGTGATTGCAGCATTAGTTTTCATATGATCACGTTGAATTCACTTTTGTTTAAAGAAAAAAGTGTATACTGACCCAAAGTGACGTTTCCTCGATAAGCAAACGTCAAAAAAGTCTAAATGTGATTGCAGCATTTTTATTTATTTTTTTACAAATGTTCATGTTGCGTTCACCTTTGTTTTGAGAAAAAAGTGTATCCTGACCCAAAGTGACGTTTTCTCGATGAGAAATCGTGAAAAAAGTCGAAATTGATTGCAGCTTTAGTTTTCATATGATCACGTTGCATTCACTTTTGTTTAGAGAAAAATGTGTCTCCTAAGCCAAAGTGACGTTTTATCCACGAGCAAACATCAAAAAATTTATAATGTGATATCAGCATAAGTTTTCATATGATCATGTTGCAAACACCTTTGTTCTGAGAAAATGTGTCCCCTGAGCCAAAGTGACGTTTTCTCCACGAGCAAGTGTCAAAGAAAACATAATTTGGCTGCAGTATAAGTTTTCAGATGATCATGTTGCATTCACCTCTGTTTTGAAATAAATGTGTCTCCTGACCAAAAATGATATTTTCTCCGCGAGAAAACATAAAAAAAAGTCATAATGTGACTGCAGTATACGTTTTCACATGATTATGTTGCATTCACCTCTGTTTTGAAATAAATGTGTCTCCTGACCAATAGTGATGGTTTCCCCACGAGCAGACGTCAAAAACGTCATAATGTGACTGCAGCATGAGTTTTCACATGATCATGTTGCATTCACCTCTGTTTTGATAAAAATGTGTCTCCTGACCAAACGTGATGGTTTCCCCACGAGAAGACGTCAGAAACGGCATAAAGTGACCACAGCATGACTTTTCAGATGATCATGTTGCATTCACCTCTGTTTTGACAAAAATGTGTCTCCTGACCAAACGTGATGGTTTCCCCACGAGAAGACGTCAGAAACGGCATAATGTGACCGCAGCATGACTTTTCAGATGATCATGTTGCATTCACCTCTGTTTTGACAAAAATGTGTCTCCTGACCAAACGTGATGGTTTCCCCACGAGCAGACGTCAAAAACGTCATAATGTGACCGCAGCATGAGTTTTCAGATGATCATGTTGCATTCACCTCTGTTTTGAGAAACTTGTGTCTCCTGACCAAAAGTGATGGTTTCCCTACGAGAAAACGTCAAACACGTCATAATGTGACCGCAGCATGAGTTTTCAGATGATCATGTTGCATTCACCTCTGTTTTGAAAAACTTGTGTCTCCTGAACAAAAATGATGTTTTCTCCACGAGAAAACGTCAAAAACGTCATAATATGACTGCAGCATACGTTTTCACATGATCATGTTGCATTCACCTCTGTTTTGAAATAAATGTGTCTCCTGACTAAAAATGATGTTTTCTCCACGAGAAAACGTCAAAAACGTCATAATGTGACTGCAGCATACATTTTCACATGATCATGTTGCATTCACCTCTGTTTTGAAATAAATGTGTCTCCTGACCAAAAATGATGTTTTCTCCACGAGAAAACGTCAAGAACGTCATAATGTGACTGCAGCATACGTTTTCACATGATTATGTTGCATTCACCTCTGTTTTGAAATAAATGTGTCTCCTGACCAAAAATGCTATTTTCTCCGCGAGAAAACATTTAAAAAAAGTCATAATGTGACTACAGCATACGTTTTCACATGATTATGTTGCATTCACCTCTGTTTTGAAATAAATGTGTCTCCTGACCAAAAGTGATGTTTTCTCCACAACAAAACGTCAAAAACGTCATAATGTGACTGCAGCATACGTTTTCACATGATCATATTGCATTCACCTCTTTTTTGAAATAAATGTGTCTCCTGACCAAAAATGATATTTTCTCCGCGAGAGAAAACATAAAAAAAGTCATAATGTGACTGCAGCATACGTTTTCACATGATTATGTTGCATTCACCTCTGTTTTGAAATAAATGTGTCTCCTGACCAAAAATGATGTTTTCTCCACGAGAAAACGTCAAAAACGTCATAATGTGGACTGCAGCATACGTTTTCACATGATCATATTGCATTCACCTCTGTTTTGAAATAAATGTGTCTCCTGACCAAAAATGATGTTTTCCTCCACGAGAAAACATAAAAAAAGTCATAATGTGACTGCAGCATACATTTTCACATGATTATGTTGCATTCACCTCTGTTTTGAAATAAATGTGTCTCCTGACCAATAGTGATGGTTTCCCCACGAGCAGACGTCAAAAACGTCATAATGTGACTGCAGCATACGTTTTCACATGATTATGTTGCATTCACCTCTGTTTTGAAATAAATGTGTCTCCTGACCAAAAATGCTATTTTCTCCGCGAGAAAACATAAAAAAAGTCATAATGTGACTGCAGCATACGTTTTCACATGATTATGTTGCATTCACCTCTGTTTTGAAATAAATGTGTCTCCTGACCAAAAGTGATGTTTTCTCTCCACGACAAAACGTCAAAAACGTCATAATGTGACTGCAGCATATGTTTTCACATGATTATGTTGCATTCACCTCTGTTTTGAAATAAATGTGTTTCCTGACCAAAAATGATGTTTTCTCCACGAGAAAACGTCAAAAACGTCATAATGTGACTGCAGCATACGTTTTCACATGATCATATTGCATTCACCTCTGTTTTGAAATAAATGTGTCTCCTGACCAAAAATGATATTTTCTCTCCGCGAGAAAACATAAAAAAAGTCATAATGTGACTGCAGCATACGTTTTCACATGATTATGTTGCATTCACCTCTGTTTTGAAATAAATGTGTCTCCTGACCAATAGTGATGGTTTCCCCACAAGCAGACGTCAAAAACGTCATAATGTGACTGCAGCATACGTTTTCACATGATCATGTTGCATTCACCTCTGTTTTGAAATAAATGTGTCTCCTGACCAAAAATGATGTTTTCTCCATGAGAAAACGTCAAAAACGTCATGATGTGACTGCGGCATACGTTTTCACATGATCATGTTGCATTCACCTCTGTTTTGAAATAAATGTGTCTCTTGACCAATAGTGATGGTTTCCCCACGAGCAGACGTCAAAAACGTCATAATGTGATTGCAGCATGAGTTTTCAGATGATCATGTTGCATTCACCTGTGTTTTGAAATAAATGTGTCTCCTGACCAAAAATGATATTTTCTCCGCGAGAAAACATAAAAAAAGTCATAATGTGACTGCAGCATACGTTTTCACATGATTATGTTGCAGTCACCTCGTTTTGAAATAATGTGTCTCCTGACCAAAAATGATGTTTTCTCCACGAGAAAACGTCAAAAAAGTCATAATATGACTGCGGCATACGTTTTCACATGATCATGTTTCATTCACCTCTGTTTTGAAATAAATGTGTCTCCTGACCAAAAGTGATGTTTTCTCCACGAGAAAACGTCAAAAACGTCATAATGTGACTGCAGCATACGTTTTCACATGATCATGTTGCATTCACCTCTGTTTTGAAATAAATGTGTCTCCTGACCAATAGTGATGGTTTCCCCACGAGCAGACGTCAAAAACGTCATAATGTGACTGCAGCATGAGTTTTCAGATGATCATGCTGCATTCACCTCTGTTTTGAAATAAATGTGTCTCCTGACCAAAAATGATATTTTCTCCGCGAGAAAACATAAAAAAAGTCATAATGTGACTGCAGCATAGTTTTCACATGATTATGTTGCATTCACCTCTGTTTTGAAATAAATGTGTCTCCTGACCAAAAATGATGTTTTCTCCACGAGAAAACGTCAAAAAAGTCATAATATGACTGTGGCATACGTTTTCACACATGATCATTTTTCATTCACCTCTGTTTTGAAATAAATGTGTCTCCTGACCAAATATGATTTTTTCTCCACGAGAAAACGTCAAAAACGTCATAATATGACTGCAGCATACGTTTTCACATGATCATATTGCATTCACCTCTTTTTTGAAATAAATGTGTCTCCTGACCAAAAATGATATTTTCTCCACGAGAAAACATAAAAAAAATCATAATGTGACTGCAGCATACGTTTTCACATGATCATACTGCATTCACCTCTGTATTGAAATAAATGTGTCTCCTGATCAAAAATGATGTTTTCTCCACGAGAAAACGTCAAAAAAGTCATAATATGACTGCAGCATACGTTTTCACATGATTATGTTGCATTCACCTCTGTTTTGAAATAAATGTGTCTCCTGACCAAAAATGATGTTTTCTCCACGAGAAAACGTCAAAAACGTCATAATATGACTGCAGCATACGTTTTCACATGATCATGTTTCATTTACCTCTGTTTTGAAATAAATGTGTCTCCTGACCAAAAATGATGTTTTCCTCTCACGAGAAAACGTCAAAAAAGACATAATATGACTGCAGCATACGTTTTCACATGATCATACTGCATACACCTCTTTATTGAAATAAATGTGTCTTCTGACCAAAAATGATGTTTTCTCCACGAGAAAACGTCAAAAACGTCATAATGTGACTGCAGCATGAGTTTTCAGAGGATCATGTTGCATTCACCTCTGTTTTGAAATAAATGTGTCTCCTGATCAAAAATGATGTTTTCTCCACGAAGAAAACGTCAAAAACGTCATAATATGACAGCAGCATACGTTTTCACATGATCACACTGCATTCACCTCTGTATTGAAATAAATGTGTCTTCTGACCAAAAATGATTTTCTCCACGAGAAAACGTCAAAAAAGTCATAATGTGAATGCAGCATGAGTTTTTTCAGAGGATCATGTTGCATTCACCTCTGTTTTGAATAAATGTGTCTCCTAACCAAAAATGATGTTTTCTCCACGAGAAAACGTCAAAAACGTCATAATATGACTGCAGCAGCATACTTTTTTCACATGATTATGTTGCATTCACCTCTGTTTAGAATTAAATGTGTCTTCTGACCAACAATGATGTTTTCTCTGCGAGAAAACGTCAAAAAAGTCATAATATGACTGCGTCATACGTTTTCACATGATCATGTTTCATTCACCCTGTTTTGAAATAAATGTGTCTCTCCTGACCAAAGTGATGGTTTCCCCACGAGCAGACGTAAAAAACGTCATAATGTGACGGCAGCATGACTTTTCAGATGATCATGTTGCATTCACCTCTGTTTGAGAACTTGTGTCTCCTGACCCAAACAAAATGAGGTTTCCCCACGAGCAGACGTCAAAAACGTCATAATGTGACCGCAGCAAGAGTTTTCAGATGATCATGTTGCATTCACCTGAAAGCGAGTGAGTATTGCGTCACTTCCTGTCTCTTCTATCGTTCGTTGGTTGCATGTGCAGGGGTGCCGTATTCACTTAATATTGAACACTTGGTGTGTTGTATTCACTTAATATTGAACACTTGGTGTGTTGTATTCACTTTACTTAAAATTTTGAACACTTGAGACATTCTAGTCACCTGATATCAACAGTAAGAAACAACCCATATTAAACAAATACAGGGCTTCGCCGATCACTATCGCTTAGCATGGCCTCACCGTCTGTTTCACCCGGTGTCTTTGTCTGTTCAGAGTGTGAAATGTTTAGTTACTCCTCTGCCTCCCTTAGTGAAGGGAATAGGTGCAAGAAGTGTAGTTTATTTATGGCTATGGAGGCGAGACTTAGCGAGCTTGAGACGCGGTTCCGCAGCTTGGAGTTAGCTGGAGTTGCGTCATGTAGCCAGGGTAAGCTAGCTGCTGCGGAGCCGCCTAGCGTAGCTACAGCTAGCGGTCCCCCGGCAGCAGCCGAGCAGCCGGCTAGCCAGGGCGGCTGGGTGACGGTTCGTAGGAAGCGTAGCCCAAAACAAAGGCCCACGGTGCCCCACCACCCGCTTCCCGTGGCTAACCGCTTTTCCCCACTCGGCGACACACCCGCGAGAAACCGACCCTGGTCATTGGCGACTCTGTTTTGCGCTACGTGAAGCCGACTCCAGCGACCATAGTTAAGTGCATTCCGGGGGCCAGAGCGGGCGACATAGAAGCAAATTTATGGCTGCTGGCGAGACGTAATCGTAAATTTGGTAAAGTTATTATTCACGTCGGAGCCAACGACACCCGGCTTCGTCAGTCGGAGGTCACTAAAATTAACTTGAAGTCGGTGTGTAACTACGCAAAAACGATGTCGGACTCCGTAGCATTCTCTGGTCCCCTCCCCAATCTGGCCAGCGATGAGATGTTTAGCCGCATGTCATCGCTTCGTCGCTGGCTGTCACGGTGGTGCCCCGATAACCAGGTGGCCTTTATAGACAATTGGAGCACCTTTGGGGAAAACCTGGTCTGATTAGGAGAGACGGTGTCCATCCCACTCGAGATGGCGCTTCTCTCATTTCTAGTAATCTGGCTAATTTTATTAGACCCAAAGTGACCTGACAATCCAGGGTCCAGACCAGGACGCAGAGTTGTGGTCTTACACACCTCTCTGCTGCTTCCTTAGAACCCTCATCCACCAACAATAACATATTTAACACTATAGAGGTAGTCTCTGTTCCACGGTTAAAAGTTCACCAAGCACAGAGCAGGGGAGCGGTCAATCACCAAAATCTTATTAAAATTAATACTGAAGCACAAGTTGGAGAAACTAATATCACAATTAAGTGTGGACTGTTAAATATTAGATCTCTTTTGTGTAAATCCCTGTTAGTGCACGACCTGATAGCGGATCATCACATTGATTTATTTTGTCTTACTGAGACCTGGCTTCAGGAGGAGGAGTATGTGAGCTTAAATGAATCTACTCCTCCTACCCATCTTAATTATCATATTCCACGGGTTACTGGTCGAGGAGGGGGAGTGGCAGCAATCTATCACTCCAAGTTATTAATTAATCCCAGACCAAAACATAGCTTCAGTTCATTTGAAAGCCTGACTCTTGGCATCACTCATCTGAACTGGAGGACAGAAAAGCCACTTCTGTTTGTAGTTGTATATCGGCCCCCTGCTGGGCCACATTCAGAGTTCCTGTCTGAGTTCTCTGACTTCTTATCTGACTTGGTCCTTAGAACGGAAAAAGTCATTATCATTGGAGACTTTAACATCCATATGGACGTTATAAACGACAGCTTTAGAAATGGCTTCATTTCATTACTTGAGTCAGTTGGTTTCCTCCCCCAGATAAACCAACCAACTCACAGCTTTAACCACACCCTAGATCTAGTCCTGACTTATGGGTTGAGGTAGAACATGTGTCAGTGTTCCCTCGGATCCCAGTCCTGTCAGACCACTCTTTGATCACTTTTACATTTATGATTAAGGATTCTTCTATGCTCAGAACAAAGTCTTACTATAGCAGATGTCTTTCAGATAATGCTGTAGCTAAGTTTAAGGAAGTGATCCCTGTGCTGATCCCAGGACCACCGTGTGTTTCCCCAGGGATCAATCATTATAATCTTAGCCCTGCTGAGGTTGACTCTATTGCTGAAGGTGCAGCAACCTCACTGAGAATCACGCTTGATTCTTTTGCCCCCCTGAAAAAGAAAATAGTAAATCAGAGGAGGTGTGCCCCCTGGTATAATTCACATATCAGGACCCTCAAGCAGAAAGTGCGAAGACTGGAAAGGAAGTGGCATTCTTGTAAGATAGACAGCTACCATGTAGCCTGGAAAGACTGTCTATTAGTTTACAAAAAGGCCCTTCGCAAGGCTAGAACAGCTTATTTTTCTTCTTTGATTGAGGAAAATAAGAACAACCCCAGGTTTCTCTTCAGCACTGTGGCCAAATTAACCAAGAGTCACAGTGTTTTAGATCCACGTATCCCTTCTTCCCTTAGTGGTGAAGACTTCATGAGCTTCTTCACTGATAAAGTTCTAGCTATCAGAGAGAAAGCTAACCAGGCCATCCCTACAACTGGACCATCACCAGATGTGCCGACTGTGGGAACATGCAGGGTCTCCAACGAGCCCTTAAGCTCCTTCAGCCCTATATATTTTTCTGAGGCGTCATCGCTAATTCAGAAATCCAAGACCACTACGTGTCTTTTAGATCCCATCCCAACACACCTGTTGAAGGATGTTCTACCACTGATAGGCAGTTCTATCCTGGACCAGATCAATGGTTCTTTAGTGTCAGGTTATGTACCCCGCCCCGTCCTACAAGGTGGCAGTGATTAAGCCGTTGCTTAAAAAACCATCACTGGATCCTGATGTCTTGGCAAATTATAGGCCAATATCCAACCTTCCTTTTATCTCTAAAGTTCTAGAGAAGGTGGTGGTGACTCAGTTACTGGAGCACCTGCAGAGGAACAGCCTGTTTGAGATGTTTCAGTCAGGCTTTAGAGCTCACCACAGCACAGAAACAGCACTTCTTAAAGTCACTAATGATCTTCTCATAGCTTCCGATCATGGACTGGTCTCTATGCTGGTTCTGCTGGACCTCAGTGCTGCTTTTGATACAGTTGATCACAGCATCCTGTTACAGAGACTGGAACATGTGATTGGGATTAAAGGGACAGCACTAGACTGGTTTAGATCATACTTATCTGATAGATACCAGTTTGCCCATGTCCACGGCGTTCCCTCCTCATACAGTAGGGTTAGCCATGGAGTTCCTCAAGGTTCCGTACTCGGACCAATCCTCTTCACATTGTACATGCTTCCCTTAGGGAACATTATTCGGCAGCATGGGATAAATTTTCATTGTTATGCTGATGACACTCAGCTCTATTTATCCATGAAACCCGAGGAGACAGAGAAGTTAGTGAAGCTCCAGACCTGTCTTAAAGACATAAAGTCCTGGATGTCTTCAAATTTCCTCCTCCTTAACCCAGGAAAAACTGAGGTCATGGTGTTTGGTCCTGAACCTCTCAGGGATAGATTAGATCACATGATCACTCTAGATGGTATCTCATTAACATCTAGTCTCTCTGTGAGGAATCGGAGTAACTTTTGATCAAAATCTCTCCTTCAACTCACACATTAAATTAGTCTCTAGAAGTGCCTTTTTTCACTTGAGGAACATCTCAAAGATCAGGAAGCTACTGATGCAGCCTGATGCTGAAAAGTTAGTCCATGCATTTGTTACTTCCAGGCTGGACTACTGTAACTCCTTATTATCAGGGTGTCCAAACAACTCTTTAAGAAGCCTCCAGTTGATCCAAAATGCTGCAGCCAGAGTTCTGACAGGTATTGACAAAAGAGATCACATAAGTCCTGTAATGGCGTCGCTTCATTGGCTGCCCGTTAAATTTAGAATAACTTTTAAAACCCTTCTTCTGACCTACAAGGTCCTCAGAGGCCTAGCTCCATCCTACCTGGAGGAGCTAGTGATACCCTATCAGCCCAATAGACCGCTCCGCTCTCAGAATGCTGGTCTACTTGTGGTTCCCAGAGTTTCTAGGAGTAGAATGGGGGGCCGAGCATTTAGCTACCAGGCCCCCCTGCTTTGGAACCAGCTCCCTGTCCAGGTACGGGAGGCTGACTCCATCGCTACTTTTAAGATCAGACTCAAAACCTACCTCTTTGAAAAAGCTTACTGTTACTAATTCAGTAGTTCCAGTTACTATCATAGACAGACAAATTATCATACTTAGGGGGTCGTCTAATCATTAGGTCACATTCTAGCTATGCTGTTATAGGCCAAGGCTGCCGGGGTCCGGAAACATGATCACCTGACAGGCCTCTGTCACTCCACTGGGTCATGGTTTCCTCTCCTTCCTCTCCTTTCCTCTCCTCATCAAGCAGACTAGTTATGCTGATTCTTGTGTAGTTTTTCTGCTTCTCCCCCCCCCCCCCCCCTCTATCTATTTGCAGGTATCACTGCCATCAGAGCTGCATAATGACCGCCGGCCCCCGTTGAAGTGATTGTGCATATTTTTGTGTGTGTTTCTGTGCTCTGTGCCTCTCCTCTCCTCTCCTCTCTCTCCTCTCCTCTCCTCTCCTCTCCTCTCCTCTCCTTCTCCTTTTCCTCTCCTCTCCTCTTCTTTCCTCTCCTCTTCCCCTCCTCCTCCTTCTCCTCTCCTCTACCTCCCCTTCACTCTACCTCTCCTCTCCTCTACCCCTCTCCTCTCCTACCTATCCTATCCTCTACCTGTCCTCCCTCCTCTCCTCTCTCTTTACCCAGCCGGCCATCAGCAGGAGGGTCCCCCTACATGAGCCTGGTCCTGCTCAAGGTTTCTTCCTGTTAAAGGGGAGTTTTTCCTTGCCACTGTTGCTTGTCTGGGGTCAGGCCCGGGATTCTGGAAAGCGCCTTGAAACAATTTTGATTGTATAAGACGCTATATAAATAAAGATTGATTTGATTTGATTTGATTTGATTTGATTCACCTTTGTTTTGAGAAACTTGTGTCTCCTGAACAAAAATGATGATGTTTTCTCCGCGAGAAAACGTCAAAAAAGTCATAATATGACTGCAGCATGAGTTTTCAGATGATCATGTTGCATTCACCTCTCTTTTGAAATAAATATGTCTCCTGACCAAAAATGATGTTTTCTCCACGAGAAAACGTCAAAAACGTCATAATAGACTGCGGCATACGTTTTCACATGATTATGTTGCATTCACCTCTGTTTAGAAATAAATGTGTCTTCTGACCAAAAATGATATTTTCTCCGCGAGAAAACGTCAAAAAAGTCATAATATGACTGCAGCATACGTTTTCACATGATCATACTGCATTCACCTCTGTATTGAAATAAATGTGTCTCCTGACCAATTGTGATGGTTTCCCCACGAGCAGACGTCAAAAACGTCATAATGTGACTGCAGCATGAGTTTTTCACATGATCATGTTGCATTCACCTCTGTTTTGAAATAAATGTGTCTCCTGACCAAAAATGATGTTTTCTCCACGAGAAAACGTCAAAAACGTCATAATGTGACTGCAGCATACGTTTTCACATGATCATGTTGCATTCACCTCTGTTTTGAAATAATGTGTCTCCTGACAAAAAATGATGTTTTCTCACGAGGAAAACGTCAAAAACGTCATAATGTGACTACAGCATACGTTTTCACATGATTATGTTGCATTCACCTCTGTTTTGAAATAAATGTGTCTCCTGACCAAAAATGCTATTTTCTCCGAGAGAAAACATAAAAAAAGTCATAATGTGACTGCAGCATATGTTTTCACATGATTATGTTGCAGTCACCTCTGTTTTGAAATAAATGTGTCTCCTGCCCAAAAGTGATGTTTTCTCCACGAGAAAACGTCGAAAAGTCATAATGTGACTGCAGCATACGTTTTCACATGATTATGTTGCATTCACCTCTGTTTAGAAATAAATGTGTCTTCTGACCAAAAATGATGTTTTCTCTGCGAGAAAACGTCAAAAAAGTCATAATATGACTGCGGCATACGTTTTCACATGATCAAGTTTCATTCACCTCTGTTTTGAAATAAATGTGTCTCCTGACCAAAAGTGATGGTTTCCCCACGAGCAGACGTAAAAAACGTCATAATGTGACTGCAGCATGAGTTTTCAGATGATCATGTTGCATTCACCTCTGTTTTGAAATAAATGTGTCTCCTGACCAAAAATGATGTTTTCTCCACGAGAAAACGTCAGAAAAGTCATAATGTGACTGCAGCATACGTTTTCACATGATCATATTGCATTCACCTCTTTTTTGAAATAAATGTGTCTCCTGACCAAAAATGATGTTTTCTCCACGAGAAAACGTCAAAAACGTCATAATATGACTGCGGCATACGTTTTCACATGATTATGTTGCATTCACCTCTGTTTAGAAATAAATGTGTCTTCTGACCAAAAATGATATTTTCTCCACGAGAAAACGTCAAAAACGTCATAATGTGACTACAGCATACGATTTCACATGATCATGTTGCATTCACCTCTGTTTTGAAATAAATGTGTCTCCTGACCAAAAATGATGTTTTCTCCACGAGAAAACGTCAAAAACGTCATAATGTGACTGCAGCATACGTTTTCACATGATTATGTTGCATTCACCTCTGTTTTGAAATAAATGTGTCTCCTGACCAAAAATGCTATTTTCTATTTTCTCGCGAGAAAACATAAAAAAAATCATAATGTGACTGCAGAATACGTTTTCAGAGGATCATGTTGCATTCACCTCTGTTTTGAAATAAATGTGTCTCCTGACCAAAAATGATGTTTTCTCCACGAGAAAACGTCAGAAAAGTCATAATGTGACTGCAGCATACGTTTTCACATGATCATATTGCATTCACCTCTCTTTTGAAATAAATATGTCTCCTGACCAAAAATGATGTTTTCTCCACGAGAAAACGTCAAAAAAGTCATAATATGACTGTGGCATACGTTTTCACATGATCATGTTGCAGTCACCTCTGTTTTGAAATAAATATGTCTCCTGACCAAACATGATGTTTTCTCTCCACGAGAAAACGTCAAAAACGTCATAATATGACTGCAGCATACGTTTTCACATGATCATATTGCATTCACCTCTTTTTTGAAATAAATGTGTCTCCTGACCAAAAATGCTATTTTCTCGCGAGAAAACATAAAAAAAGTCATAATGTGACTGCAGCATACGTTTTCACATGATCATACTGCATTCACCTCTGTATTGAAATAATGTGTCTTCTGACCAAAAATGATGTTTTCTCCACGAGAAAACGTCAAAAAAGTCATAATATGACTGCAGCATACGTTTTCACATGATTATGTTGCATTCACCTCTGTTTTGAAATAAATGTGTCTCCTGACCAATAGTGATGTTTCCCCACGAGCAGACGTCAAAAACGTCATAATGTGACTGCAGCATACGTTTTCACATGATCATGTTGCATTCACCTCTGTTTTGAAATAAATGTGTCTCCTGACCAAAAATGATGTTTTTCTCCACGAGAAAACGTCAAAAACGTCATAATGTGACTGCAGCATACGTTTTCACATGATTATGTTGCATTCACCTCTGTTTTGAAATAAATGTGTCTCCTGACCAAAAATGATGTTTTCTCTGCGAGAAAACATAAAAAAAGTCATAATGTGACTGCAGAATACGTTTTCACATGATTATGTTGCATTCACCTCTGTTTTGAAATAAATGTGTCTCCTGCCCAAAAGTGATGTTTTCTCCACGAGAAAACGTCAAAAACGTCATAATGTGACTGCAGCATGAGTTTTCAGAGGATCATGTTGCATTCACCTCTGTTTTGAAATAAATGTGTCTCCTGATCAAAAATGATGTTTTCTCTCCACGAGAAAACGTCAAAAACGTCATAATATGACAGCAGCATACGTTTTCACATGATCACACTGCATTCACCTCTGTATTGAAATAAATGTGTCTTCTGACCAAAAATGATGTTTTCTCCTCCACGAGAAAACGTCAAAAACGTCATAATATGACTGCAGCATACTTTTTCACATGATTATGTTGCATTCACCTCTGTTTGAAATAAATGTGTCTTCTGACCAAAAATGATGTTTTCTCTGCGAGAAAACGTCAAAAAAGTCATAATATGACTGCAGCATACGTTTTCACATGATCATGTTTCATTCACCTCTGTTTTGAAATAAATGTGTCTCCTCCTGACCAAAAGTGATGGTTTTCCCCACGAGAAGACGTAAAAACGTCATAATGTGACTGCAGCATGACTTTTCAGATGATCATGTTGCATTCACCTCTGTTTTGAGAAACTTGTGTCTCCTGACCAAAAGTGATGGTTTCCCCACGAGCAGACGTCAAAAACGTCATAAGTGACCGCAGCAGAGTTTTCAGATGATCATGTTGGCATTCACCTTTGTTTTGAGAAACTTGTGTCTCCTGAACAAAAATGATGTTTTCTCCGCAGAAAACGTCAAAAAAGTCATAAATGACTGCAGCATGAGTTTTCAGATGATCATGTTGCATTCACCTCTGTTTTGAATAAATGTGTCTCCTGACCAAAAATGATGGTTTTCTCCACGAGAAAACGTCAAAAAAGTCATAATATGACTGCAGCATACGTTTTCACATGATCATACTGCATTCACCTCTGTATTGAAATAAATGTGTCTCCTGACCAATTGTGATGGTTTCCCCACGAGCAACGTCAAAAACGTCATAATGTGACTGCAGCATGAGTTTTCACATGATCATGTTGCATTCACCTGTGTTTTGAAATAAATGTGTCTTCTGACCAAAATGATATTTTCTCCGCGAGAAAATAAAAAAAAGTCATAATGTGACTGCAGCATACGTTTTCACATGATTATGTTGCATTCACCTCTGTTTTGAAATAATGTGTCTCCTGACCAAAAATGATGTTTTTCCTCCACGAGAAAACGTCAAAAAAGTCATAATATGACTGTGGCATACGTTTTCACATGATCATGTTTCATTCACCTCTTTTTTGAAATAAATGTGTCTCCTGACCAAATATGATGTTTTCTCCGCGAGAAAACATAAAAAAAAGTCATAATGTGACTGCAGCATACGTTTTCACATGATTATGTTTGCAGTCACCTCTGTATTGAAATAAATGTGTCTCCTGACCAAAAATGATGTTTTCTCTGCGAGAAACGTCAAAAAAGTCATAATATGACTGCGGCATACGTTATCACATGATCATGTTGCATTCACCCTGTTTTTTGAAATAAATGTGTCTCCTAACCAAAAATGATATTTTCTCCGCGAGAAAACATAAAAAAAAGTCATAATGTGACTGCAGTATACGTTTTCACATGATTATTTTGCATTCACCTCTGTTTTGAAATAATGTGTCTCCTGACCAATAGTGATGGTTTTCCCCACGAGCAGACGTCAAAAACGTCATAATGTGACTGCAGCATGAGTTTTCACATGATCATGTTGCATTCACCTCACCTGTTTTTGAGAAACTTGTGTCTCCTGACCAAAATGATGGTTTCCCCATGAGAAAACTTCAAAAACGTCAATAATGACCGCAGCATGAGTTTTCAGATGATCAGGTTGCAGTCACCTCTGTTTGAGAAACTTGTGTCTCCTGAACAAAAATGATGTTTTCTCCACGAGAAACGTCAAAAACGTCATAATATGACTGCGGCATACGTTTTCACATGATCATGTTGCATTCACCTCTGTTTAGAAATAAATGTGTCTTCTGACCAAAATGATGTTTTCTCCTCGCGAGAAAACGTCAAAAACGTCATAATGTGACTGCAGCATGAGTTTTCAGATGATTATGTTGCATTCACCTCTGTTTTGAAATAAATGTGTCTTCTGACCAAAAATGATGTTTTCTCCCACGAGAAAACGTCAAAAAACGTCATAATATGACTGCAGCATACTTTTCACATGATCATGTTGCATTCACCTCTGTTTTGAAATAAATGTGTCTCATGACCAAAAATGATGTTTTTCTCTCCAGAGAAAACGTCAAAAAAGTCATAATATGACTGCAGCATACGTTTTCACATGATTATGTTGCAGTCACCTCTGTTTAGAATAAATGTGTCGTCTGACCAAAAATGATTTTTTCTCCGGCGAAAACGTCAAAAATGTCATAATATGACTGCGGCATACGTTTTCACATGATCATGTTGCATTCACCTCTGTTTAGAAAAAAATGTGTCTCCTGACCAAAAGATGTTTTTTTTCCTCCCGAGAAAACATCAGAAAAGTCATAATATGACTGCGGCATACGTTTTCAGATGATTATGTTGCATTCACCTCTGTATATAAATAAATGTGTCTTCTGACCAAAAATGATGTTTTCTCTCCTGCGAGAACGTCAAAAAGTCATAATATGACTGCGGCATACGTTTTCACATGATTATGTGCAGTCACCTCTGTTTAGAACAAATGTGTCTTCTGACCAAAAATGATGTTTTCTCTGCGAGAAAACGTCAAAAAGTCATAATATGACTGCGGCATACGTTTTCACATGATTATGTTGCAGTCACCTCTGTTTAGAAACAAATGTGTCTCCTGACCAATATGATGTTTTCTCCACGAGAAAACGTCAAAAACGTCATAATATGACTGCAGCATACGTTTTCACATGATCATGTTTCATCACCTCTGTTTTGAAATAAATGTGTCCCTGACCAAAAATGATGTTTTCTCCACGAAAACGTCAAAAAAGACATAATATGAACTGCAGCATACGTTTTCACATGATTATGTTGCCCTTCACCTCTGTTTTGAAATAAATGTGTCTCCTGACCAAAAGTGATGGTTTCCCCACGAGAAGACCTCAAAAACGTCAAAATGTGACCGCAGCATGAGTTTTCAGATGATCAAGTTGCATTCACACCTCTGTTTTTGACAAAAATGTGTCTCCTGACCAAAAGTGATGGTTTCCCCCCACGAGCAGACGTAAAAAACGTCATAATGTGACTGCAGCATGACTTTTCAGATGATCATGTTGCATTCACCTCTGTTTTGAGAAACTTGTGTCTCCTGACCCAAAGTGATGGTTTCCCCACGAGCAACGTCAAAATGTCATAATGTTACCCCGCAGCATGAGTTTTCAGAGGATCATGTTGCATTCACCTCTGTTTTGAAATAAATGTCTCTCATGACCAAAAATGATGTTTTCTCTGCGAGAAAACGTCAAAAAGTCATAATATGACTGCGGCATACGTTTTCACATGATCATGTTGCATTCACCTCTGTTTAGAAATAAATGTGTCTCCTGACCAAAAATGATGTTTTCTCCACGAAAAACGTCAGAAAAGTCATAATATGACTGCGGCATACGTTTTCAGATGATTATGTTGCATTCACCTCTGTATATAAATAAATGTGTCTTCTGACCAAAAATGATGTTTTCTCTGCGAGAAAACGTCAAAAAAGTCATAATATGACTGCGGCATACGTTTTCACATGATTATGTTGCAGTCACCTCTGTTTAGAAACAAATGTGTCTTCTGACCAAAAATGATGTTTTCTCTGCGAGAAAACGTCAAAAAGTCATAATATGACTGCGGCATACGTTTTCACATGATTATGTTGCAGTCACCTCTGTTTAGAACAAATGTGTCTCCTGACCAAATATGATGTTTCTCCACGAGAAACGTCAAAAACGTCATAATATGACTGCAGCATACGTTTTCACATGATCATGTTTCATTCACCTCTGTTTTGAAATAAATGTGTCTCCTGACCAAAAATGTGTTTTCTCTCCACGAGAAAACGTCAAAAAACATATAATGACTGCAGCATACTACGTTTTCACATGATTGTGTTGCCTTCACCTCTGTTTTGAATAAATGTGTCTCCTGACCAAAAGTGATGGTTTCCCCACGAGAAGACCTCAAAAACGTCAAAATGTGACCGCAGCATGAGTTTTCAGATGATCAAGTGCATTCATCACCTCTGTTTTGACAAAAATGTGTCTCCTGACCAAAAGTGATGGTTTCCCCACGAGCAGACGTAAAACGTCATAATGTGACTGCAGCATGACTTTTCAGATGATCATGTTGCATTCACCTGTTTTGACAAAAATGTGTCTCCTGACCAAAAGTGATGGTTTCCCCACGAGCAGACGTAAAAACGTCATAATGTGACTGCAGCATGACTTTTTCAGATGATCATGTTGCATTCACCTCTGTTTTGAGAAACTTGTGTCTCCTGACCCAAAGTGATGGTTTCCCCACGAGCAGACGTCAAAAATGTCATAATGTGACCGCAGCATGAGTTTTCAGAGGATCATGTTGCATTCACCTCTGTTTGAAATAAATGTCTCTCATGACAAAAATGATGTTTTCTCTGCGAGAAAACGTCAAAAAGTCATAATATGACTGCGGCATACGTTTTCACATGATCATGTTTCATTCACCTCTGTTTTGAAATAAATGTGTCTCCTGACCAATAGTGTTTTTTCTTTCCTCCGCGAGAAAACATAAAAAAAAGTCATAATGTGACTGCAGCATACGTTTTCACATGATTATGTTGCAGTCACCTCTGTTTTGAAATAAATGCGTCTCCTGACCAAAATGATGTTTTCTCTGCGAGAAACGTCAAAAAAGTCATAATATGACTGCGGCATACGTTATCACATGATCATGTTGCATTCACCTCTGTTTGAAATAAATGTGTCTCCTAACCAAAAATGATATTTTTCTCCGCGAGAAAACATAAAAAAAGTCATAATGTGACTGCAGTATACGTTTTCACATGATCATTTTGCATTCACCTCTGTTTTGAAATAAATGTGTCTCCTGACCAATAGTGATGGTTTCCCCCCACGAGCAGACGTCAAAAACGTCATAATGTGACTGCAGCATGAGTTTTCACATGATCATGTTGCATTCACCTCTGTTTTGAGAAACTTGTGTCTCCTGACCAAAAGTGATGGTTTCCCCATGAAAAACGTCAAAAACGTCATAATGTGACCGCAGCATGAGTTTTCAGATGATCATGTCGCATTCACCTCTGTTTTGAGAACTTGTGTCTCCTGAACAAAAATGATGTTTTCCTCCAGAGAAAACGTCAAAAACGTCATAATATGACTGCGGCATACGTTTTCACATCATGATCATGTTGCATTCACCTCTGTTTAGAAATAAATGTGTCTTCTGACCAAAAATGATGTTTTCTCCGCGAGAAAACGTCAAAAACGTCATAATGTGACTGCAGCTGAGTTTTCAGATGATTATGTTGCATTCACCTCTGTTTTGAAATAAATGTGTCTTCTGACCAAAATGATGTTTTCTCCACGAGAAAACGTCAAAAAACGTCATAATATGACTGCAGCATACGTTTTTCACATGATCATGTTGCATTCACCTCTGTTTTTGAATAAATGTGTCTAATGACCAAAAATGATGTTTTTCCCACGAGAAAAACGTCAAAAAAGTCATAATATGACTGCAGCATACGTTTTCACATGATTATGTTTGCAGTCACCTCTGTTTAGAAAAATAAATGTGTCGTCTGACCAAAAATGATGTTTTCTCTCCGCGAGAAAACGTCAAAAATGTCATAATATGACTGCGGCATACGTTTTCACATGATCATGTTGCATTCACCTCTGTTTAGAAATAAATGTGTCTCCTGACCAAAAATGATGTTTTCCTCCACGAGAAAACGTCAGAAACGTCATAATATGACTGCGGCATACGTTTTCACATGATTATGTTGCATTCACCTCTGTTTAGAATAAATGTGTCTTCTGACCAAAAATGATGTTTTTCTCTGCGAGAAAATTTCAAAAAAGTCATAATATGACTGCGGCATACGTTTTCACATGATTATGTTGCAGTCACCTCTGTTTAGAAACAAATGTGTCTCCTGACCAAAAATGATGTTTTCTCTGCGAGAAACGTCAAAAAAGTCATAATATGACTGCGGCATACGTTTTCACATGATTATGTTGCAGTCACCTCTGTTTAGAAACAAATGTCCTCCTGACCAAATGATGTTTTCTCCACGAAAAACGTCAAAAACGTCATAATATGACTGCAGCATACTTTTCACATGATCATGTTTCATTCACCTCTGTTTTGAAATAAATGTGTCTCCTGACCAAAATGATGTTTTCCTTCTCCACGAGAAAATGTCAAAAAAGACATAATATGACTGCAGCATACGTTTTCAACATGATTATGTTGCCCTTCACCTCTGTTTTGAAATAATGTGTCTCCTGACCAAAAGTGATGGTTTCCCCACGAGAAGACCTCAAAAACGTCAAAATGTGACCGCAGCATGAGTTTTCAGATGATCAAGTTGCATTCACCTCTGTTTTGACAAAAATGTGTCTCCTGACCAAAAGTGATGGTTTCCCCACGAGCAGACGTCAAAAACGTCATAATGTGACTGCAGCATGACTTTTCAGATGATCATGTTGCATTCACCTGTTTTGACAAAATGTGTCTCCTGACCAAAAGTGATGGTTTTCCCCACGAGCAGACGTAAAAAACGTCATAATGTGACTGCAGCATGACTTTTCAGATGATCATGTTGCATTCACCTCTGTTTTGAGAAACTTGTGTCTCCTGACCCAATGATGTTTTTCCCCCACGCAGACGTCAAAATGTCATAATGTGACCGCAGCATGAGTTTTCAGAGGATCATGTTGCATTCACCTCTGTTTTGAATAAATGTCTCTCATGACCAAAAATGATGTTTTCCTCTGCGAGAAAACGTCAAAAAAGTCATAATATGACTGCGGCATACGTTTTCACATGATCATGTTGCATTCACCTCTGTTTTGAAATGAATGTGTCTCCTAACCAAAATGATATTTTCTTCTCCGCGAGAAAACATAAAAAAAGTCATAATGTGACTGCAGTATACGTTTTCACATGATTATTTTGCATTCACCCTCTGTTTTGAAATAATGTGTCTCCTGACCAATAGTGATGGTTTCCCCACGAGCAGACGTCAAAAACGTCATAATGTGACTGCAGCATGAGTTTTCACAGATCATGTTGCATTCACCTCTGTTTTGAGAAACTTGTGTCTCCTGACCAAAAGTGATGGTTTCCCCATGAGAAAACGTCAAAAACGTCATAATGTGACCGCAGCATGAGTTTTCAGATGATCATGTTGCAGTCACCTCTGTTTTGAGAAACTTGTGTCTCCTGAACAAAATGATGTTTTCTCCACGAGAAACGTCAAAAACGTCATAATATGACTGCGGCATAACGTTTTCACATGATCATGTTGCATTCACCTCTGTTTAGAAATAAATGTGTCTTCTGACCAAAAATGATGTTTTTCTCCGCGAGAAACCTCAAAAACGTCATAATGTGACTGCAGCATGAGTTTTCAGATGATTATGTTTCATTCACCTCTGTTTTGAAATAAATGTGTCTTCTGACCAAAAATGATGTTTTCTCCACGAGAAAACGTCAAAAAAGTCATAATATGACTGCAGCATACGTTTTCACATGATTATGTTGCAGTCACCTCTGTTTAAAATAAATGTGTCGTCTGACCAAAATGATGTTTTCTCCCGCAGAAAACGTCAAAAATGTCATAATATGACTGCGGCATACGTTTTCACATGATCATGTTGCATTCACCTCTGTTTAGAAATAAATGTGTCTCCTGACCAAAAATGATGTTTTCCTCCACGAAAACGTCAGAAAGTCATAATATGACTGCGGCATACGTTTTCACATGATTATGTGCATTCACCTCTGTTTAGAAATAAATGTGTCTTCTGACAAAAAATGATGTTTTCTCTGCGAGAAACGTCAAAAAGTCATAATATGTCTGCGGCATACGTTTTCACATGATTATGTTGCAGTCACCTCTGTTTAGAAACAAATGTGTCTTCTGACCAAAAATGATGTTTTCTCTGCGAGAAAACGTCAAAAAGTCATAATATGACTGCGGCATACGTTTTCACATGATTTGTTGCAGTCACCTCTGTTTAGAAACAAATGTGTCTCCTGACCAAATATGATGTTTTCTCCCGAAAAACGTCAAAAACGTCATAATATGACTGCGCATACGTTTTCACATGATCATGTTTCATTCACCTCTGTTTGAAATAAATGTGTCTCCTGACCAAAAATGATGTTTTTCTCCACACGAAAACGTCAAAAAGACATAATAATGACTGCAGCATACGTTTTCACATGATTATGTTGCCCTTCACCTCTGTTTGAAATAAATGTGTCTCCTGACCAAAAGTGATGGTTTCCCCCGAGAAGACCTCAAAAACGTCAAAATGTGACCGCAGCATGAGTTTTCAGATGATCATTTTGCATTCACCTCTGTTTTGACAAAAATGTGTCTCCTGACCAAAGTGATGGTTTCCCCACAGAGCAGAACGTAAAAAACGTCATAATGTGACTGCAGCATGACTTTTCAGATGATCATGTTGCATTCACCTGTTTTTGACAAAAATGTGTCTCCTGACCAAAATGATGGTTTCCCCACGAGCAGACGTAAAAACGTCATAATGTGACTGCAGCATGACTTTTCAGATGATCATGTTGCATTCACCTCTGTTTTGAGAAACTTGTGTCTCCTGACCAAAGTGATGGTTTCCCCACGAGCAGACGTCAAAAAGTCATAATGTGACCGCAGCATGAGTTTTCAGAGGATCATGTTGCATTCACCTCTGTTTTGAAATAAATGTCTCCTCATGACCAAAAATGATGTTTTCTCTGCGAGAAAACGTCAAAAAAGTCATAATATGACTGCGGCATACGTTTTCACATGATTATGTTGCATTCACCTCTGTTTTGAAATGAATGTGTCTCCTAACCAAAAATGATATTTTCTCCCGCGAGAAAACATAAAAAAAGTCATAATGTGACTGCAGTATACGTTTTCACATGATTATTTTTGCATTCACCTCTGTTTTGAAATAAATGTGTCTCCTGACCAATAGTGATGGTTTCCCCACGAGCAGACGTCAAAAACGTCATAATGTGACTGCAGCATGAGTTTTCACATGATCATGTTTGCATTCACCTCTGTTTTGGAGAACTTGTGTCTCCTGAACAAAAATGATGTTTTCTCCACGAGAAAACGTCAAAACGTCATATAATGACTGCGGCATACGTTTTCCATGATCATGTTGCATTCACCTCTGTTTTGAATATGTGTCTTCTGACCAAAAATGATGTTTTCTCACGAGAAAACGTCAAAAACGTCATAATGTTGACTGCAGCATGAGTTTTCAGATGATCATGTTGCATTCACCTCTGTTTTGAAATAAATGTGTCTTCTGACCAAAAATGATGTTTTTCCTCCACGAGAAACGTCAAAAAACGTCATAATATGACTGCAGCATACGTTTTCACATGATCATGTTGCATTCACCTCTGTTTTTATGAAATAAATGTGTCTCTGACCAAAATGATGTTTTCTCTCCACCACGAGAAAACGTCAAAAAAACGTCAAATATGACTGCAGCATACGTTTTCACATGATCATGTTGCATTCACCTCTGTTTTGAAATAAATGTGTCTCATGACCAAAAATGATGTTTTTCCACGAGAAAACGTCAAAAAGTCATAATATGACTGCAGCATACGTTTTCAGATGATCATGTTGTTATTCACCTCTGTTTTGAAATAAATGTGTCTTCTGACCAAAAATGATGTTTTCTCCGTGAGAAAACGTCAAAAAGGTCATAATGTGACTGCAGCATACGTTTTTCACATGATCATGTCATTCACCTCTGTTTGAAATAAATGTGTCTCATGACCAAAAAT